>NC_138055.1:89926342-89967376 GCF_964194185.1 Rhinolophus hipposideros
CGCTGACATTGTATGTAGCTGTTACAGTTCCACTAACTCTATTCTTTATGCTGTACTTCACATCCTGTGACTGTATATATATGTATGAAATCATACTTGACATTCATTATTATTCAGCTTCAGCTTCAGGTGTACACTGCATTGGTTAGGCACCTATACGGTCCATGAAGTGGTCTTCCTAATAAGACAAGTGTCCATTGGATATCCTATAAAATCTTTACAACATTATTGATTATATTCCCCAAACTGTCTTTCGTATCCCCATGGCAATCTTGTGATTACCAATTGTGTTTTCTAATCCCCTCACCTTCTCCCCTGTCCCCATACCCCTCCTATATAGCAACCCTCAGTTTTTTCTCTATGTCTCTGAGACTGCTTCTGATTAATTTATTCGTTTATTCTATTCTTTAGATTCTACATATAAGTGAGATCACATGGTATTTGTCTTTCTCCATCTGACTTACTTCACTTAGCTTAATGTTCTCTAGGTCCATCCATATCGTTGACTGACAATCCTTATAACCAGTGTTTTGAACTCTGTATCCAGTAAATTGCTATCCTCCATTTTGTTGAATTCTTTTTTTGGAGTTTTGTCCTGTTCTTTCATTTGGGACATGTTTGTTGTCTCCTCAGTTTGGCTGTTTCCTCTCTTTGTGTCTATGTATTAGGTAGATCTGCTATGTCTCACAGTCTTGGTAGGGTTGCCTTAATGTAGTAGCTGTCCTGTGGCACCCAGTGGAACAGTCTTTCTGGTTACCTGAGCCAAAGTGCTCAAGGGGTGTCCCTTGTGTGCCCTCCTGTTATAGTTGAGCCTTGATTGCTGTTGGCATATTGGTGGCTGACACTCAGGCTGACTGACTGGGCAGACTGGCTGTTGTGCGAGGGCTGATCCCACAGAACAGGATGTGCTTTAAACGAGGCTCTTGTGCCAGCCAGTCTACCCTTTGGGTGTGTCGTTTGTATTGCTAATTGGGTCCTCTTGTGGGGTCTAAAGCCAGTCTCATGGGTATGTTGGTTCTTGAGCCTCTTGGAAGGGCTGTATTGCAGGCCCAGGTTAGCTGATGCCTGTGCTCGTCCCAGCACCACCTCATAGGCGCTACAAAGTGAACTGCAGTAAGCAGCTGCTTGTGTTAGCCTTGCAGGCTCCTGAGAGGTTACGCTGCAAACTGAGGTGGCTTGTCACTAGTGTCAGACTTGGGGCCAATTAGCAAAAGGTACGGGGCACACCGAGGCCAACTGCTGCTTATTTGGGGTTTGTGGACCTTTGAAAATCCACAGTGCAGGCCAAGTTCTCCTGCTTGTGTATAACTGCTACTGAAAAAGGTTTGAGCCTGTGTGTTAGTAGGGTGGAGTGGAGTCTCAGGAAATCACCAGCGTGGGGCAAGCTGTGTTAGCCAGGTTAATGGAGACTCATATTTGGAGCCCCTCTGTGCCTGCAGGCTGTGTGTGGGGAGGACTTAGCAAAGGAACAGTGGCACCTGCCAGCACTTCTGTCCAGGAGAGAACTGCCCCTCCAGCCCTCATGCTGAAGCCAGACATTTCATTTCTTCCTTGTATGTCCCTGGCGCTTTTTGAGCTGCTGTCTCTTCACTGGATCTTAGAATGAGAGTTTGTGATTAAATGAGTCTGTGCTTTCTGTTTTATGCAGTTTATTTTCATGAGTTTGGAGCAAGAGGGGAGGGTCCTTTTATGTTGACTTAGTTCATAATATTTATCAGAAGTATAAGTTCCAATTTGAACGAAATTTATTCTCAGTATGTTATTTTTTTTCTCTTTCGTCTTGTTAAGTTTTGTTGGCCTTTACTTTTATATACGTACTTTTCCTTCCTGAATTCTTCAAATAGCATAACAAGGATTTTGATTGCTACTCTTTAGACAGATTATCTGTTGCAAAATTTTTGCCATTTCTTATGGGATTTCTTCAACCAAAACTTTATGTGGAAAGGTCACAGTAGGCAATTATGAAGGATGTGCTTGCCCCTCATCTCTATTTGTAAAATGTTACTTTGTTCTCGTAAGTTTTTGTAAGGTAGAGAGTTACTTCTGCTTTAAAACTTTCATTTTTACCCAAACCTTGTGTGTGTTATGGAATAGTTTATTTTTCCAATATACTTTAAAGAAAAAAAATAGTTTCTATTCCCAGCCTGTTCATGATATCCAACTCCTGTTGCTTTGGCTCAGAGTTACATTCTACTTCATGATAAACACCTTCATATCTCATTATATCTTAAACTCTGTAAGCTCAAGGAGCAGACTTAGAGAGGAAACTCACTGTACTGTCTAAATGAGCCATGACAAGCCTGGAGTGGAATTTGCTGCTGAGAAGTAGACCAGGTGGTATTAAAGGGGCTTGTTCCTTGTAGTAAATGCTCAACCCATTAATATTGAAGTAGAAACTAGAGGAGTGAATTTTTTGGCTACTAGTTTCCTGGAGAGATAAGACTGTCACACTGTGCTGATGTATTTCCATCTCTCCATGTCAAATTGTGCTAGAGGACATTTCTTTTTATTTCTAGGTCTGGTTTTAATCTGTTTTATTTGCACCCTTAATATGACTAAACTCTTCAGTACTAAAATTCAAAGACACCAGAAGATGGATTAAATGGTTGTATTAAGTAGACCCTACAGCTCTTCTTGCTAGGGATGAAGTCCTACTGTGATGAAATAATATGGTTCAAAGCTGTCAATAATTTCCAGATGTGGGAGAGGGACTAATCAGTGAGTTCTGCAGCAGGGCAACTACACCTACAGCCACACCTCCAGAGATAGTACAAGTTCCATTGCAGACCTCTGCAATAAAGCAAGTATCACAAAAAAGTGAGTATCACAATAAAGCGAGTATGACAGTACTGCAAGTTATACTCTTTTTTGCTTGTGATGGGTCTTGCCTTTAGTTTGTGAAAAAATGCACCATCTGTGAAGTACAAAAAGTGAACTTCAATAAAAGGAGGTATGCCTGTATTCTACTGGGATCTTCCTAATTCAGTGTTTTCCTCCCATATTATTATTATTCCGTGTGTTAGAAAGTATCCAAATAATTGCACAACACACAAACTGTTATGCATCCATGTTTGTTTTATGCAAGCAAACAATAGGAATATTTTGGCATGGTTGTTTCGGGGAGCTTTCATGTGCGGACACTGTGGACAAATACCCTTTTCCCAGTCACCCAGTGATGTGGGGATGGGCTCCAGAGCAAGAGCAACCCAAGAGACCGTTTATAGCAGGCCAGTCTCTAGTACCCCATCTCTTTTAACACAAACAGGAGAGCTGTTTTAGCATATGGCAGCTTCTTTGGATTGAAAATAAAGGTATATTAATTTTGTGTGTTTTTTCCTGAACACAGTTAATCAGGTCACTTAACTTGGAGGCCAATAAATAAAGAATGAATAGTCAAATTTAGTAAGTGTTGCATAAAATAAATTCTTTGTGAAATGACTGTTGAGCTCGCCTGTATTTTCCTTCTTCTCTACTCTCTCTTTTCCCCTCCCCCCACCATTTTCAACAGAATGCTTTAATAAGTCCACAGGCCCTAGAATAATGTTTGATAGGGTGTTTGTTGTTTCGTAGTACTTGCAATTGAGAGAATTTACACAGAGTTTTAAGTGAAGCGACTTCTTCCCTTTATAGTTAAGTGAGGTGTCATTCGTGTGCAGGAGGTTATTTGCTACAGCAGCTCCTTCTCATCTTACCTGCTCAGCTTTGGATCCTCTGTATTGCATCTTGCTAATAATTAATCTTTGTTTTTACTTTTAAAGCAGAAGAAGTTTCCAGAGCTGTGTTTTGTTTTTATTTTAAAATAATACCAGAGCATTTCTTTAGTTACCAGTTACTGTTTAGGTAACCTGATGATTCCTTTATGCTGCCCAAGATTTTTTATTTAAAATTGAGTATCTCTTACTTGCTCTTCAGCTCAGAGGAATCATATCCGCTGTGATATTTATTCTCCATCTCAGCTTCTTAAAGAAGTACTATAAATACAGGGTTTCAACTTAGAAAGCATTGTGTATTTCATTGACTAGAACTGAACTGAATTGTAGGCTAATAAAAAATACCAAATGAACACATTGCATTCTATTGTAGATGTAATGTAGTGTGAACAGTAATAGCTTTGATTCATTGTAAATTCTGAATACTAACAACATGGTTCAGAATATCATGAGATAAATCTCAAAGATCACATTTGTGTGAATGTTCATAGTGCACATGTAAGACCTTATTTCATTATTTTAAAAACAGAGGTATTTGCTCATACAGTAGGGCAGTGTCCTAGGCTCTCGCAGCGATAGAGGTAAGACGAGAGGTGAGTGGGTGCTGAATTATAGTGTTTTTTGCAATTGAGATTCTTTTGCTTTTATAGCGATGAGTTTTGTGCATGAATCGTAGTGATTACTTCATAGGCAATTTTCCTTTGCATCACAGAGTATTGAAGCAGATTAGAAGCAGATAAAAGACCTAAGAGGAAGATAAAAGAGTTCATATTCAATTATATTAAAATGAGGAATTTTCAACAAAAAGCAAAAGCCATTTATGTTGTTCCATATGCACAAAATGAAAAAGTACTTGAAATTTCCTCAAACATAAATGCTAGACTTTATCTTGCAACTTCCTTAAAGATGTCCATTTATTTATAGTAGGGCAGAGGTTCCTAAACTTTCCTGGTTCCAGTACAATCAGTAAAATTTTTATGATCTCTAGGCCAAAATAAATATCTAACAATTCCTAACAGTAGTAAATTGGTTCATACAATTTAAATATTTATGTCGAAACTTTACGAATCATTTCAAAAGTAATACACGTAAATTGAAAGAAAAAGTAATGTTTTAATTTCATTCCTAAATCACCTTAATAACTTACTAATGCAATGTGTGCTTGTTGGGCACTGCACAGTTTTTCACATCTTGGAGTCAGATTGGACACTGCTGCCTTCATTTCTTGTTCTGTATTTCTGTGCATTACTGTTCTGTTCTTTTAAATCAGAGCAGCCATTGAAAACTCAGTCCCCAAACATAGAACACCATGATTAGGAATGTAGCATGAGCTGGTGTTGAAACTGTAAACTACCTGAAGCTAGTAATTTTCATGTTGGCCGACAAATGTCATCATGTTCCCCACCCCGCTCCAAATTTAAAATGTTCTGCAGTGCCCCTGTGAGTTCCCTGGGCAATATGGGCACTCTGGTAGTTTTGCAGAGTTATCTAATAAGAAGAATGGATGGTATGTTAGTCCAGAAATAATTATTGCTATGTCAGAAAGTGGGTAAATTTTATAATAGGCTCTTAACAGAGTAACTATGGGTCTCTGCACCTGCCTACGAGGCGACAGTGTAGTATATTCACTACAGTGGCTTCCAAACTCATTTTGACTCTGATCCCAGTAGAAAAATATTTTACATCTCCCTCTCTTCTTTCTCTTTTTCCCTTCCCTTCCCTCTCCTTTCTTTCACTCTCATGCACACACATAATTGAAACAAGCATTTAACAAAATGATGCTTTTACTCTGTTCACTAATATTTTCTATTCTTTTTACTCTTGTTTACTTTGTTTTTAAAATCTTGCTCCTCAAGACCCACTAATCTGAAGAAAACGAGTTAAGGGCATAGACTCTGGGGCTCAACTTGGTTTAAAATAACTGTCACTATTTCTATGTGACCACAGCAAGATATTTAAAGTCTCAGTTGTTTGGTTTCCTCATTTATAAAATGGAGATTAATAATATTGCACAGTGCCAAGACGATTAAATAAATTAATACATGTAAAACACTTAAAACAAACCTTGGCTGTTATTTTCTGCTGTTTTATTTATTACTAGATTCGCAATGAATAATCAGAGATTGGAATATTTGGGAACTGGAAAAAACAAGTTTCAACCCCTAAAAATAGAGACCAGAAAATCTGTAGAAAGATTAATAAAACCAAGAGTTGGATCTTTGAAAAGATAAACAAAATTGAAAAGCCTTTAACTAGACTAAGAAAAAAAGAGAAGACCCAAAATTAGAAATGAAAGAAGAGACATAACTGAAACTACAGAAATACACAGGATCATGAGAGACTATTGTGACCAATTATAAGGCAACAAATTGGATAACCTAGAATAGACTCCTAGAAATATGCTAGGACTAAGCACGACTAAGTCACGAAGAAATAGAAAATTTGAACAGACCAATAAGAAATAAGGGGATGGAATGAATAATTAAAAACCACCCAATAAAGAAAAGCTGAGGACCGGATGGTTTCACTGGTGAATTTTACCAAACATTTAAATAAGAATTAACACCAATCCTTCTTAAACACTTCCAAAATAATAGAAGATGAGGAGATACTCCCACACTCATTTTAGAAGGCAAGCATTCCCTGATACCAAAGCCAGTAAAGATACCACAAGAAAAGAAATTATAGTCCCATATCCCTGATGAACATACGGGTAGATGCAAAAATCCCCAAGAAAATAGTAGCCAACCTAATTCAGTAATACATAGAAAGGATCATACCTCATGATAAAGTGGGAATTGGGGTGCAAGAATGGTTCAACATGTGTAAAACAATAAATGCCATAAACCACATTAGTAAAGTGAAAGATAAAATCTTGTCATTTCAATAGACACAGAAAAAGCATTTGACAAAAGTCAACATCCTTTCATAAAAGGATAAAAATTCTCAACGTATTGCATATATAAAGAATGTACCTCAACATAATAAAGGTCACATGTGCCAAACCCACAGCTGACGTTATACTAAATGGTTGAAAGCTTGCCCACTAGGTAGGATCAGGAACAAAAGAAGTGTGCCCACTCATACCACTCCCAGTTATAGTACTGAAAGGTCTACCAAGAATAATTAGGCAAGAGAAAGAAATAAAATGCATCCAAATAAGAAAGGAAAATAAAATTGTCTTTCTTCGCAGATGATGTGATCTTATGTATAGAAAACTGTATAAAGAGTCCACCAGAAACCTGTTAGAACTAAAAAACAAATGCAGTAAAATTTCAGGATACAAAATCAACATACGAAAGTCTGTTGTTTTTCTATACAGTAACAGCATACTCTCTGAAAAAGAACTAAAGAAAACAATCCCATTTACAATAGCGTCAAAAATAATGAAATGCCTAGGAATAAATTTAACCAAAGAGGCAAAAGATCTGTATACTGGAAATTATGTCATTGATGAAAGAATTTGAAGAAGACACAAATAAATGGAAATATATCTGTGTTCATAAATTGGAAGAATTAATATTATTAAAATGTCCGTAATACAAAAAAGTGATCTGTAGTCTCAGTGCAATCTCTGTAATATTCCAATGGTATTTTTCACCGAAATGAAAAAAATAATCCTAAAATTCATACAGAATCACAGAAGTCACCAAATAGCCAAAGCAATCCTGAAAAAGAAAACAAAGTTGGAGGCATCACAATTCCTGACTTCAAACTCTGTTACAAAGCTATAGTGATAAAAAAACTTTATGGTATTAGTTTAAAAGCAGACACATAGGCCAATGGAACAGAATCGAGAGCCCAGAAATAAACTCCTGCATATACAGTCACCTAATATTTGACACAGGAGCCAAGAATATTCAATGGGGATAGGACAGTCTCTTTAATAAATGGTGCTGGGAAAACTGGATATTCACATGCAAAAGAATGAAATTGGGCATCTATTCTACACCACTCACAAAAAGTAACTCAAAATGGATTAAAGGCTTACATGTAAGTCCCAAAAGTGTAAAACTACTTGTAGAAAACATAGGGCAAAAAAACTCCCTGACATTGGTTTTGACAGTGATTTTTTTTTAATATGACATAAAGCACAAGCAACCAAAGCAAAAATAAACAAATGGGAATACATCAAACTAAAAAGCTTCTGCACAGCTAAGGAAACAATCAGCATAATGAAAAAGAGAGAACCTACAAAGTGGGAGAAAGGATTGCAAATCATCTACCTGATAAGGGATTAATACCCAAAATATATAAGGAACTCATATAACTCAATAGCAAAAAAATAACAACAAAACATTTGATTTACATGAAAATGTAAAGATGCTCAAAATCACTAATCAGGAAAATGCAAGTCAAAACAACAATGAGGTATGACCTCATACTTAATAGAATAGCTATTTATCTAAAAAACGAGAGACAACAACTCTTAGTCTTTGGAGAAAAGGGAAACCTTGTGTACTGTTGGCAGGAATGTAATTTGGTAGAGCCACTGTGGGAAATAGTATGGAAGTTCCTCGAAAAAATTAAACGTGAAACTACCATCTGATCCAGTAATCCCATTCTCTGTGTATATACAAAGGAAATAATAAAATCACTATTTCGAAGAACTATCTGTAGCCTTATTTTCCTTGCAGCATTATTTACAGTAGCTTAAATGGAAACAACCAATGTGTCCATCAGCTGATGAATGGATATAGAAAATTGTGTGTGTGTGTGTGTATGTACTTGTATGTATGTGTGTGTGTACACAACAAATACATACACACAATTGAATATTATTCAGCCATAAAAAAAGAAGGAAATCCTTTTATGACAACATGGATAGACCATGAGGGCATTATGCTCAGTGAAATGTCAGAGAAAGACAAATATTATATGTTCTCACTTTTTTGTGGATTCTGAAAGAGCTGAACTCAGGAATGAGAGCAGAATGGTTGTTGCCAGTGGTTTGGGCTTTGGGAAATCAGGAGACGTTGGTCAAAGGGTGCAAACTTCCAGCCATAAAATGAATAAGCTCTGGGGATCTAAGGTCTAGCTTGGTGAGTGTAATTAACAGTGTTGGGTTGTATATTTGAAAGTTGTTAAGAGAGTAGATCTTAAATGTTATCACTAAAAATAAAAAACTGTAATTATATAATAGGATGGAGGCGTTAGCTAACCTGACTAGTAATTATTTTGTAGTGTTGTATATGTGTATCAAATCATGGTATACCTTAAACTTACATATGCCATCTATCAGTAATATTTCAATACACTGAAAAAATAGAAACATTTAATGATTTAGATTTTTTTAAAAAAGACATGAGAAACTAATTAAGTGCCATATGACTAGGGAGGCCAATAAGGGATAAAAGGAAGAACATTTCAACCAGAGGAAATCAGCATGAAGGGAGAGCCAGTGGTGGTAAAGAGCTTAGTTTATTCAAGGGTCTGAAAGAAAACAAGTGTGTTAAGTGCAGAAAATGAATGGGATGAAAGTACTCAAGCTGGGTGGAGAGGACAGGGCCTACACCAATCAGACAATGTCAAGACGGTTACATACAAATCCTGAGACAGTTTGCTTCAATTTTAGTTTTATGCTCCATCTTTGATGTTGAATTTTATCATTTTGGTTCAATATAATGTGCTGACTTATATGGATGTACTATTTTTGAATGGTTTTCTGTTTCCTTTCCCATTTTTCCATTGAGACATTGTTTTTAAGAAACACAGTGAAAAGTCTTTGGTTTTATTTGAAATGAATCAGATCCTTAAACTTACTGCTTTCAGCTCCATGGTGTGTGGTGTGGTGATTATTGTCGTTATAAATCAGACTTGGCACTGGCTATTGGCTGTTGGTTAATAGAGTGAATTGCAACATGCAACAGCCTAACATGGTGCTGGGATGGACAAGTGCAGGGAATTTTTGTTGTTGTTGGCAGATGTGAAAGGCCTTATGAGCTTAGAGAGCAATAGACAGAGAAATGTGGTTTTGGCCTTTGATATTTCTAGATACGTCTAGGAAAATAATCAATCAATACAATTTTTGTTGTCACTTCTAGATCCATTGTTGCCTTATTAAAAGTAACCTTTCTTTTACCTTCAGGACACACACACAAGCTCACGCACACACACACACACACACACACACACACTCCAAAAAGAAAAAATCAGTCTGTTTTTTCTATATAGGTTCTGGATAACCAAGACTTAACTTGCACAACTTATTTTAAACTAGAAATTCTTGGAAATCATTGCTATTTGTGGCAGAAAATTTTAAAGCACTATTCTATTTTTTTCCCCAAAAAAGAGTAATTGCTTTCTTGTACAGAGTTATCAGTTATACTCTGGCTGTTTCATTTGAACTAGCCATGCTTTTCTTTCTTCCTTTATACGTTATATAGCCAAAAATACAAGTTTTTAACAGCTGAATGATATGGAATTTAATTAGATCTAAATAATATAAAAACTTTTTTATTGGCTTTGTGTGATTGATTTTGTACTATGGAAAATTACACCGATTATTATTTATGCTACCCAAGATATTTAATTCTACTGTTTGAAAAGTATATACCCTCTTTTTTCCCCCCCAAGAAATCTTATTTTGTCTTTTGCATCTCAGTTCAGAGGTTGCATAGCACAATTTCTTTTCCCAGCAGTGCATTTTCTCCTTTTTGTGGCTACTATTTGTATTATTTTATTAATAATGGTTATAAGCAGACCGTTTACAATTGCATACCCCATTTAGAAGTATTCGGAAGGTAGTACTGCTGAATGCCTTCCACTGCCTTGAGACTGGCCTCTTGCCTTAGCATGAAAGGGATAGAAAGGCACAGTGGCCAGGGGCAAAAGAAAGTGATATGTTTGCTTCTTTCTGACCTTCTAAGGCTCTGAGGTGACAATGACTCTTAAAATGTATTTGTGTCCCAGAGAAGTAAAGCAGCCGGGTTGTTTGTTTGGTGATTGGTTTGTAAGAAACATTTAATATGTTGACTTTGGTTGATTCTTTTCTCCTAAAATTTTACCTTTGTTAAATCACATTTATTTTTAGGCTGGAATCATCTAGCATATTTATTAGTTGGTTCATTCTTTCACATGAATCGAGTTTGTTTTTAAACATTTTACTTACAAAGTATCTTAGATTTTTGTACCCTTTTTGTTTTTACTGCAATCACTTTCTTTTTAGCACTTATCATGTCATCTCTGGATAACTGCAGCTAGTCTTTCTAACTCTCTCAACTCTAAGCTATCTGACATATAAATGCTGGAATCATTTTTTTTCAATTTTTAATTTTGACATGTTCCTTCAATATTATTTAGGATTGTCTTTATTCATTTTTTTAATGAAAATCCAAATGATGCCCCTATTTCAATAAAAGTATAAGAAAATGTTAATAAAATAGGGTTTTATTTTTCTTACCTTACAAGAGGTATGGAGGTAAGCAATCTAGGGCAGCTTTATTGGTTGCATGATACCAAAAGGGCCTAGTCTCTTTCTTTTTTCACTGTTTTTAATATATGGCCTTTCTCCTTATGCTTGCAAAATGGCTGTGGACTGAGACTTTGCATGCATATTCCAGACTGTGAGAAAGGAGACACACCAGCAGCAAAAGATATTTGCCAACTAAGTCTAACTCTTTTATCAAAGACCTACCCACTAGATTTCCTCTTACTTCTTATCGGCCAGGACTGTGTAGCTTGCTCTCCCCACACCAACCCCTGTCAGTTCAAGAGTGCTACGAAAATTACATGTTTTAGTTGGACAGAGACCGATTCAAACCCCAGATTTCATTAGTAAACAAGGCTGATGGGATGGATATTGAACAGGCAACTAGCAGTGTGTGCCACCCCTCTCCTATTCAGAAACATAACTTCATTTTGCCCTGCATGTTAGACTCTTCGGCTGCAGTAGAATTACCAGACTTAGCATCAGCCTGTAGAGCTACCTCTCACTCAGAAGAGACTACTCGCCTCCCGTATAGAATTCAAACTTCATAAAACATTGAACTAAATGTGTGTAAAGAGGATCAAAAGTGTTGTGATTTGTCCCATGACCATTTCAGTATTGTTTCAGAAATATCAAATATTCTTTAAAGAACTTTTTCTCCTTTTTTGTGGTGGTAGACGTCGTGGACTGAAGGGTATGGTGAGCCTGCTTTGTTGACATGCTAAGCTTACTGCCTGTCAGTGTTTTAGCAGCGCTCCTTCACACCTGTTATATTAGAAAGATGAGAAAGATCCCAGATCTTAACTCCAGGAATATGAAGAATTCACTGTAGAGACTTAAAGAAGGTACTTACCCCTCCTAGGCCTCTATTTCTTCATCTGTGAGATGAGAACATTGGCCCCAAAGGAAAAGTGGCCAAAGAACATAACCAAGCAGCTCACAGAAATGAAACTGCAGAGAGCCAGCCAAACTGATTTTAGTCAGTAAATAACATAATACTCAGAAGCTTATCTATAAGGTTTTAAAATATGTAGCCGTGCCCCTTTCCAAATTTATCCTCTGACTTTTTCCTTTCCTAGTGCTTTCTACCTGTAAAGTATTCTGTTTACACTCTGGACTTGGTACATTGAGAGACAGACATAAGAGATGGATGATGTAATGGAATTTAGAGAAAGACAGAAAAGTGAATTGTGGCTCCTACCTCTCAGCACTTTATAAAACTGATAACAATTGTATTATGTCCAGAAGCACAAATCCATAGTTTGAAATGATAAACAGCTTTTTTACGCTCGTGGGCACTGTTAGGCGGAGCACCACTGTTAAACACATGAGAAGCCCTTTTGATCAACCTTCACCTAACCCTTAACCTACTTGCCAGAGTAATAGAGGTTTTCTTTTTCTGCTACTGATGCTGATTAATACTGTGTTTCCCCGAAAATAAGACCTACTCCGAAAATAAGCCCCAGTTAAGATCGTCAGCCAGAGAGATGCATTTAGTATGTTACGACGATGTTCCAGAAGACGACATGACTGTATTTGAGTAAATGTAGATTGTTGTACATGAAAAAACAAGACATCCCCTGAAAATACACCCTAATGCATCTTTTGGAGCAAAAAATTAAAATAAGACCCGGTCTTATTTTCAGGGAAACACGGTAATATAATATCATGCTAGAGTAGCTAGTAGACTCCTCCTGAAGATACTTGCGTATCCCAGTTAATCTCATAAGGTGTACAATTACTAAAAGGTACTTGTATTTGTTCCTACACTTGTTTATTCCAGTTATTTTAATATTATAATTATGTATTTTTATTATCTGAAACCAGTGACATACTTGTAAGAAAAAATATTTCTGTGAAGCTAGAGCTGTTTTGGAAAGACAATGCAAGTAAGTCACTTAAAAATTGTTGAATTAGTGAAAGTGAGATCATTATTAAATATTGGAGAAATTTTTTAAATTTAAAAGTGTTTTAAACTGAAATTGCTTTCAAATGTTTTAAGTACTAGCCTCACTATAACTAAACTTGAACTGGACAAGATGCAAAAAAGACCGTGCAAAATTAAAGTCATTGGATTATATGGCAAGCTTTAAACCTTGCCTGCATCAAAGGCCGGTGAAGCCGTGTGCATTTATATATGTAATTTTTCTATTCTTTAGTGAATTTTTTTTAGTTACTCAGTCAGCAGACTTGAGTGTCATTTAAAAGGGTATGTTCTGCAGTTTCTTATACAATAATTTGTTCATTCTGGGAACTCCAAAAAGTAAAGCTTTTATATAGAATGTTGTGTATTATAAATTACAATATTTATAAAAAATGTTATAAATACCTGATTCTCAAATAGAAGATAACTGGAAACTACAGCACCTTTCCCATGATGTAATATCTTTAAGATTCAACACAGATTAGGTTAAATTTATTCATACGGATTTGGTTTTTTTTAATTCCAAAGACAAATTTATCAAAGAATATTATAATTTTTTGCAATCTAAAAATTCAGATTTTTTTGCCCTTCCGCAAAACCTAATTCTAATCTTTGAGACGTTGGGACAGCTGCGTCATGATGACTTACTTGCTCAAGTTCGATATTTTCCTGAGATGCCATACCTGCCATTTGGAGTTAGGATCCAATGAGCATAACCAGATAGACTTCATTATTGGTTTATGATATTTAAATCAGAATGAAAAGCTCATACAGAATTTTGTACCCATACCCTGAAAAATGTGAAGCTGTTTTTGGACTAACATTTCATAGCTTTTGTGGCTAATGAGGCATGAAATAAATTGGCAAGCTCAGACTGCTCAGTACAGTGGTACAGTGTGCATTTTCTAATTCCCAGCCCTTGGGATTCCAGCGAGGTCACAAATTAAACAAAGTCAGGATTAATCAAAACTACAATCAAATAAAACCCAATCATTAATCCTCTTCTGAGTTACAATGGGGTGATTGTGTAATTGTGTGAGAAGCACTGGAGAGGGCTCTTTTGTAGTATATAGGAAAATCAACATTAAGGTGTCAAACAGAAAAATGAAACCCTGCAGGTGAAGCTGCCTCTGGAGCCAAGAGAAACTGGCAGTTTATGCAGAGTTGCAAGTGAACCTTTAGAGTATTGAAAGGGGTGTTGGCACTGGCTATATAGAACACGAGGGGCTCGCAGTGGGGCCCTTGAGATTAGTGTTGGGGCCGCAGCAGGTCCTGTTTGCTGAGAAGCTTAGTGTTTGGGTGTAGCTGCTCTGAGCAACAGTCTCTCCAAGGTTTACTGCCAAAAATTTGCTGTGTATTTCTCAGCTCTTTGTAATTTTGAAGAAGAGTTTATAGAAAAGCATTTCCTCTGTGGGAGTAACTAAGTGTCAGAAGATGTCATCCCCAGCAAAAAGGGGGAAAAGTTCCCAAAGAAGAGAACTTTCAGCCCGTATTTCTCCCATGTTTCTGACTTTTGAACTTCCTGATGCTTGCTTTATAATAGCTGTCTTATTATTTTGGCTATTTTGTATTCCACAATGATCATTTTCTTCATTTTTCATCCCTTAGTCTCAAGTCAGTGTCAGTTCTATTGCCCGTTTTTTAAAAATCGATAGTGATATTATGCTATTATAATTGAAGAATCAGTTTCAATGTTTCATTCATCCCATGTTGTTTGTGTTAAATTTGTATATATTTTTGCATGTGTGCCCTACGGATAGTATTTGCCTGTATTGGTTCGCTTTCTGCTTTGCTTCACATAGCAAACAGAATTGTCCTTCGATACTCACCCCATCTCTGATGTGGCTACTGATTTGAAAGTCCCCAGAAAAGTGATGGTCTGTATCACGTGATTCAGACTGAGTTTCTATATTACAGAATTTCTGTTTCTTTCATTGCTTTTGTGCTGTTTCTGGACTAAGCCCTTTGTGTATGCAGAACAGTGTTAGGTGTTGTATGGAATACATGTTCTTTTCTCTCTAGTAATTTACCAGTTAGTGTCCATGCATTCATAGCTGGTCATGCACATACACTTACGTTGCTAAAGGTATCACTTGGGTTTTATGGCAGGACTTCACTGTAATGAGCTATTATTTCAGACTTTGTCTTTTAGCTTCTTATGTATTGTATTACATTTTGGTATTGTCATTGAAATATCAAGAGTTAAATTATCGTTAGAAAATAAAGGCCTTGGAATTTTAATAATCTCATTCTTGTTTTCAAACCTTTGGCCATCATGAAGATGTGCTTGGCATGTTTAATCCCTGTAATTTTTTACTTACCTATAATCAGTTTTCATTTTCAAAGTAGCTAAAGCTATGGTAGAAATGGAAAAGCATGTAGAATATGTGTCTGTCTGTTTATGTTTATGGTGGGGGAGGGTTTTCATTTATTTTTTTTTTAACTTTTATTTATTTAAGTGTATTTTCCCAGGACCCATCAGCTCTAAGTCACATAATTGTTTCAATCTAGTTGTGGAGGGCGCAGCTCACAGCAGCCCATGTGGGGATCGAACCAGCGACCTTGTTGTTAAGAGCACTGCGCGCTAACCAACTGAGGTAACGGCCTGCCCCCATTTAATTTTAGTTTACGTTTTGTTTTTCTCATTTTGTTTGTATGAATGTAGGCCCGCCCCGTGGCTCAGGTGGTTAATAACGAGGTCGCCTGTTTCATTCGCACATGGGCCAGTGAGCTGGGCCCTCTACAGCTAAGATTGTGAACAACAGCTCGCCCTGGAGCTGGGCTGCCGTGAGCAGCCGGAGGTCGGTGTGAGCTGCTGTGGGCTGCCTAGTGCTGCCACGGGCTGCTATGTGCAGCCCCAGCTGCTGTGTACTGCTGTGGGCTACCATGTGCTGCCGTAAGCATCCAGTCAGCCTAGTGGCCGGCAGCTGGCAAGAGCTGATGTGAGTGGCAGACCGACGACTGGTGACAAACTGCCTCAGCTGGGGGGAGTGCAAGGCTCATAATACCAGCATGGGCCAGGGAGCTGTGTCCTACACAACTAGACTAAGAAACTACGGCTTGAAGCGGAGTGTGTGTGGGGGGGGAGGAGGCAGAAGAATGGGGGGAAAATATATATATATGTATGTATGTATATATATGTATATATGTATGTATATATATGAATGAAATGTTAGATTCATTGTTCTGCAATTACATTTTAACTGAAGAGTACGAGTATACTTTCTCATACAATTTCTCATTTAATTCTCACAACTCTGCCAGACAAGCATATACTGGTTTTACTTACATATAAGGAAACAGATTCAGAGTAAAATATACCTAAGGTCACACAGTGAACATTTAAATTTAGTTCTAACTTGAAAGCTCATGCTTTTACCACTAAAGAAATATTTAAATTATTACATAGATAATACATTCACATGGTTAAAAACTAAAAACAAATATTTAAAATTATGTATATATGTGTCTGTATATGCATAGTGAAAATATCGCTGTAACCCTTGTCCATCATTTTGTCCCCCCACTGACTCAGATAATAACATATTAAATATATGTATATCTGGATATATATATTCTCATGCCTCCACCTGTTAAACAAAAGGTAGCATACATACTGTGCACGCTATTTTTCATCTTGCTTTTTTAATTTAACAGTATCAACTAGAATTACAGATGCATATGCCATCTTACCCTACAATTCCATGTATGGGACTTTATCGTAAGATACACTCGCATACATGTGAATACCTTTTAGTCAAGTTATGATTATATTTATGAAAATTTTATATTATTACAAATTTATTCTAATTTCTGTAGTATTGTATATAAAATAGCTAAGTGTTAGAAGTTAAATAGGTCAGCAAAAATTTAAACATAGATAATATACAGTATGGCAAACGGTGCTGGGAAATATACAGTCTCATGCACAGGTAGTGAGGTAGCCTTTTCTTAGAGCAATTTAGCAATAAGTATCAAAATGAAATATGCATTATATTTTGACTCAGCAATGCCATTGAAGAATCTATCCTAGAGACATATGAAGTCTGACAATTAGGTTTGCGAACTTTCCACCGTGCGTTTACATTGGCAGCACTGCACAAACAGCTTAGTAAGGTTTCGTAACCTTGGTTTATCAGTGTCTCACAGCTGTGTTCGTGTCAACATGTAGCGATGTCTTGCTGAGTGGCGTTCATTATTGTTGCATGTTTTTGTGTGCCGCCGCGAGAATGTCTGAGCTTGAGTTAGAGCAACAAACAAACATTCAGTTTCTTGTTTAACTTGGCAAGAGTGGAAGTGAAATCAGGGACATGTTAGTCCAAGTGTATGGGTATGCCATGAAAAAAATGACAGTGTACAAATGGATTAAACGTTTTTCTGAGGAGAGAGACCGCGTCACTGATGAAGAGAGGTCAGGGTGGCCAGTAAGAAAATATTGCAAAAATTCATCGAATCGTGCATCCAAATCATCAGCTGACTGTGAGAAGCACAGCAGACCAAGGAAAGATCGATCATGAAACAGGAGAATCTTAACTGAAAATCTTGGCATGAGAAAGGTGTGTGCAAAAATGGTCCCAAAGGAGCACCCCGATAAACAAAAGCAAAGGAGAATCGAAGTTTGTCAAGACCTTTTGGAGAGGCAAGATGATGTTTTGGGCTGTGTTATCACTGGTAGTGAAAAATGGGGGTACCAATACGACCCTGAAACAAAGCATAAAGTGCACAATGGTAGTCAGCCAATTCTTCATGACCAAAATTTGTATCAATCCAAATCGAGTCAAAACAGTGTTGCTAACCTTTTTTGGTGTCAGAGGGATTATTCGTTATGAATTTGTACCAACTGGACAAACAGTTAACCAAGTTGACTATTTGGAAGTGCTGAAAAGGCTGCGTGAAAAAGACGACCTGAATTTTTTGCCAATTCATGGCTCTTGCATCACGACAATGCACCAGCTCACGCAGCACTGGCTGAGGGAATTATTAGCCAGTAAACAAATAACTGTTGGAACACCCTCCCTACTCGCCTGATCTGGCCCCCAATAACTTCTTTCTTTACCTGAAGATAAAGGAAATATTGAAAGGAAGACATTTTGATGACATTCAGGACATCAAGGGTAATACGATGACAGCTCTGATGGCCATGCCAGAAAAAGAGTTCCAAAATTGCTTGAAGGGTAGACTAGCCACTGGCATCGGTGCATAGCTTCCCAAAGGGAGGACTTCAAAGACGACCGCAGTGATATTCAGCAATGAGGTGTGTAGCATTTTTTCTAGGATGTGTTCGCGAACTTAATTGTCTGACCTTATATAATACAGTGGCCGGCACATGTTGCATGTGAATACAGAGTAAATTTTTTCCTGTTTCTTCTAAAGTTATTCTAAAATTAAATCTTGAGGGATAATACTTAAAGGGATGAAACTTAGTCGTAGAATACTGTTACCAGTTCCACAATATTGAAATGTAAATATAGAGACAGAAGTGAACCTGGTTTACTAGGAAGGAGAGCTTCACCTGCCTTGATTTTGTGAATGTGATTTCTTTTATATTACCAGACAATGAGAATATGATCATGAGTGAGAAATAATAGTGTACATACTTATATACACACACTGACAATAGGAATGTTATAGTGTTTTGGTGAGTGCAACACCTGTTCAGGAGCGATGGCTGATGCGAGCAATCCTTAGGCCAAGTTTACATGTTATCAGACATGTTGCATTCTTGTATTGCTCTGTGTAAGCCACAATAATTTTGCCAGTGATAGCTTCAGGGTAATTCCTATAAAGAGATAAATTTTGAAGTGGTGATACGTATATACACATAGTAGAAAATATTAGCCTTTTAAAAATAAATACATACTTATCAATCACTACAATATATTAAAATGTCTTGTGTTTCTTCCAAATTCACTGCGGTAGTTTAACCTCCCAAATCATTTGTACCTCAAAGACTTCGTAAAACTTTTCTTGTCAAGGATGTCAAATTACAAAAAACTGCTGGAAAGTTAATTGCCAGTGGTTTCTGTTGACATCCAGCCTTCCCTGAGTGTAAAAGTCTCCTTGACATCCAACCTTCCCTGAGTGTAAAAGTCTCCAACTCCAAAGAATTGAAGAGATCCTAAGTGCAACTTTTTTTCTTTTTTCCTTTTTGCTCTTGCTAAAAACTGCATCTGGTACACTGATTTCCATCCCTTTTTTTTTGCATAACTTTGCTCAGATATGCTTCAGGTTACCTGGTCCACTTTTTTTTTTGCCACTTTAGATGATCAGCAATTATAAAAAATAAATGATTTACTGCCGTAAATGTGTAGCTATGTAAGTCCCTCTTTTTATGTATACTGCTTAAGATAATAGAAAGTGATTTGAGGTGATTCAAATTGACTTAATAATGTATTAATCTAATTAGTCTCTAGAATTTCCTTTGAAATGTTACAAGAATTTATATTCCAAAGCATACTAAAATACTTATTCCAAAGTTAACATACTATCTATTTTTTTCCTGTAAGTCTTTGGATGACCGTTGTTCTAATCCAGTAAAATCTAAACATGTAACACACACACACACACACACACACACACATTGCATTCTATATTGCTGGAAAATGTTTTCATTTAGTAATGCTTCCTATGTGTAGATCATTTTGATATTTTATATTCTGTTTCACTAATTTTAATATAGTTAGAACAGTACTAAGTTAATGAACACTACTGAGTTCTTGACTTCTTTATCACAAGTTCTGGTGACCAGTATTTCTCTTTGAAGATATTGTAACACTTCAGTGGTTTTCAAGTGTTTTCCTTATGGGGTCAGACTGTACATGGGCTTCCTGGTCTGTAAGCATTATAGTTTCTGCATGTGGGCGACAACCCTCGCAACTATGCAGCAAGTCTGCAGTTTTCTTTCTTTTTATTTTATTTTATTAGTTTCAGATCTACAAAGTAACATAATAGTTAGACATTTACACCGCTCACAAAGTGATAACCCCCCGATCTACTGCCCCATCTGACGTCGTGTTGACTCTATTCCCTGTGTTGTCCTTTGCACCCCGTGACTATATATTTAATTATAGTTGACATTCAGTATTCTTCGACTTCAGCTTCAGGTGCACAGGTCAGACATCTACACAGTCTGTGAAGTGATTCCCCCGATAAGTCCCGTGCCCATCTGGCACCCCACACTATCTTTACATTATTGATTATATTCCCCAAACTGTATTTCATATCCCTGAGACTATATTTTTTTTCATGGTACAGACTGCTTTATTGGAGGCAGTTAGTACAAGTCAATAAATATCAATCCCCAAAGACGAACTCTTATTTATCAGCTTACTGGGCCACAGAGAACTGAATGAAATTGAACCAGCTAGGATGAACTGAAGTCAATCCTGCTTCTTGGGAAGTGAAGCCATAGCCAGTTGATATATGGCGTATGCTGTTCCACCAACTGTAAGAACCAGGAGGGCATCAGCTACCCCACCCTTCAGATGCACTGGAATTCCATTATCCTCCTGAAATAGCTTTTGTTTCTCTGGAACTTTATTTTCAATCTGCCTGAGGGAAGCAGTACTTATGGTCCTCAGGGTAATCTGAGGAAGAGCCAGCAGATTCCACAGCATATTGACTCAGTTACTGCCCACCAACCGCGACAACTGATCACTTGAGACTATATTGACTACCAATTTGTACTTTGTAATCCCTTCACCTCCTTCCCCACCCCCGACCCCTCCCATCTAGCAACCATCAGTTTTTTCTGTATATCTCTGAGTCTGTTTCTGTTTTGTTTGCTTGTTTATTCTGTTCTTTAGTTCCACATATAAGTGAGATCATTTGGTATTGTCTTTCTCAGTCTGACTTATTTCACTTAGCATAATGTTCTCTAGCTCCATCCATGTTGTTGCAAATGGAAAGATTTCATTCTTTATTGCCGAGTAATGTTCCATTGTATAAAGGTACCATAGTTTCTTTATCTAATGGTCTATCGATGGACATTTCAGTGTTTCCATGTCTTGGCTATTGTGAATAGCGCTGCAGTAAACATAGGTGTGCATATATTTTTTTGAATTAGTATTTTGGATTTCTTTGGATAGATACACAGAAGTGGATTTGCTGGGTCAAAAGTTAGTTCTATTTTTAATTTTTTGAGGAACCTCCATACTGTTTTCCATAGTGGCTGCACCAATCTGCAATCCCAACAGTGCACAAGGGTTCCCTTTGCTCCACGTACTCGCCAATACTTGCTATTTGTTGATTTATTGATGAAGCCATTCTGAAAGGAGTGAGGTGGTATCTCATTGTGGTTTTTATTTGCGTTTCTCTAATGCAGTGGTGTCCAAACTTTTTTCAACGTTTTTCACCAAGGGCCATATGCAGTAAAATACACAAACAGCTGGGCCACTCACGCGAGGTGAAGCACATATTGCCTCACCTGGTTTATTTAAGTAAACTAAATATATTTTTGGAATTTGCTGTGGGCCAATTAAAAATGGATTGCGGGCCGTAGTTGGCCCACGGGGCCGCAGTTTGGACATCCCGGCTCAAATGGTTAGTGACGTTGAGAACCTTTTCATATGTCTGTTGGCCATCTGTATGTCCTCTTTAAAGAAATGTCTCTTCATGTCCTCTGCCCATTTTTTAATTGGGTTGTTTGTTTTTTTGGTGTTGAGTTGTATGAATTATTTATAATTTTTGGATATTAACCCCTTATCAGATGTATCATTGGCAAATATCTTCTCCCATTCAGTAGGGTGTCTTTTTGTTTTATTGATATGCAAAAACTTTTTAGTTTGATGTAGTCCCACATGTTTATTTTTTTCTTTTGCTTCCCTTGCTAAAGGAGATATATCAGTAAAAATATTACTAAGGGTAATGTCTGAGAGTTTACTTACTATATTTTCATCTAGGAGTTTTATGGTTTCAGGTCTTAAATGTAAGTCTTTAATCCACTTTGAATTCATTCTTGTATATGGAGTAAGAAGGTGGTCCAATTTCATTTTTTTTTTGCATGTATCTGTCCAGTTTTGCCCACACCATTTATTAAATAGACTGTCTTTATCCCACTGTAAATTCTTGCTTCCATTGTCACAGATTAAATTACCATGTAGCATGGGTTTATTTCTGGGCTCTCTACTCTGTTCCATTGATCTATGTGTCTGTTTTAATGCCCTTACCATGCTGTTTTGATTACTATAGACTTGTAGTATGATTTGATGTCAGGTAGAGTGATACCTCCCGCTTTGTTCTTATTTCTCAAGATTGCAGTGGCTATTCAGGGTCTCTTATAGTTCCTTACAAATTTTAGGATTATTTATTCTAGTTTTGTGAAAAATCTCGTTGGTAATTTGATAGGAATTGTGTTGAATCTATATTTGCCTTAGGTAGTGAGGACATTTTAACTATATTAATTCTTCCCATCCATGATCATGGTATATGTTTCCATTTATTTGTATCTTCTTTAACTTCTCTCTTCAAGGTCTTATAATTTTCTAAGTACAGGTCTTTTACTTCCTTGGTTAAATTTATTCCTAAGTATTTTATAGTTTTTGAAGCAATTGTAAATGGGATTATTTTCTTAATTTCTCTACCGGTAGTTTGTTATTGGTGTATACAAATGCAACTGATTTCTAAAGATTAATTTTGTATCCTGCTGCTTTACCAAGTACATTTATCAGTTCTAATAGTGTTTTGGTGGAATCTTGGGGTTCTCTATATATAGTATCATGTCATCTGCAAATAATAACAGTTTTACTTCCTCCTTTCCAATTTGGTTGCCTTTTGTTTCTTTTTCTTGTCTGACTGCTGTAGCTAGAACTTCCAGCACTATGTTGAATAGAAGTGGAGAAAGTGGGCATCCTTGTCTTTTTCCTGATCTTAAGGGGAATTCTTTTTGAGCTTTTCCCCATTGAGTATGATGTTAGTTGTGGTTTTATCGTACATGGCCTTTATTATGTTGAGATATGATCCCTCTGTTCCCACTTTACTGAGAATTTTCATCATAAATAGATTCTGGATTTTGTCAAATGCTTTTTCTGCATATGTTCATATGACCATATGATTTTTATTTTTCATTTTGTTTATGTGGTGTGTCACGTTAATTATTTGCAGATATTGAACCACCCTTGCATACCAGGAATGAATCCCACTTGATTGTGGTGTATGATCATTTTAATGTATTGCTGAATTCAGTTTACTAATATTTTGTTGAGGATTTTTGCATCTATGTTCATTAGGGATATTTGCTTGTAGTTTTCTTTTTTTGTAATGTCTTGGTCTGCTTTTGGGATCAGGTAATAGTGGCCTCGTAAAATGAGCTTGGGACTCTTCCCTCCTTCTTTATTTTTTGGGGATAGTTCGAGGAGAATAGGTGATAATTCTTTTTTAATGTTTGGTAAAATCACCTGTGAAGCCATCTGGTTCAGAACTTTTGTTTGTTGCAAGCTTGTTAATTATTGATTAAATTTTGTTGGTAGTAATCTGTCTGTTCAGCCTTAGAATATTGTATGCTTTTAGGAATGTATCCATTTCTTCCAGATTGTCTAATTTGTTGGCATACAATATTTTTCTTAAATTTTTTTGTATTTTTGTGGTGTCTGTTGTCACTTCTCTTTCATTTCTGATTTTATTAATTTGGATGCTCCTTGTCTTTGTCTTGACGAGTCTGGGTAAAGGTTTGTCAATTTTATTTATCTTTTCCAAAGACCAGCTCTTGGTTTCATTGATCTTTTTGTATTGTATTATTGGTCTCTATTTTGTTTATTTCTGCTCTGATCTTTATTATTTCCTTACTTGTACTCACTTTAGGCTTATTTTGCTGTTTCTTTTTTTTTCCAGTTCCCTTAGATGTACAGATAGACTGATGATTTGAAATTTTCCTTGTTTCTTTAGGTAGGCCTACATTGCTATGAATTTCCCTCATAGGACTGCATTCCCTGCATTTCATAGATTTATGGTTGTTGTGTTTTCATTTTCATTAGTCTTAAGGTATCTTTTGATTTCTCGATGTCATTGTTGATCCATTCATTATTTAGTAGCATGTTATTCAGTCTCCATGTGTTTGTGTATTTTCCAGTTTTCTACTTGTAATTGATTTCTAATTTCATAGCATTGTGGTCAAAGAAGACACTTGATACAATTTCAATCTTCTTAAATTTATTGAGACTTGTTTTGTGGCCTAACATGTGGCCTATCTTGGAAAATGTTCCATGTGCACTTGAAAAGAATGTATATTCTGCTGCTTTAGGGTGAATTGCTCTAAACATATCAATTAAATGCACCTAGTTTAATGTGTCATTTAAGGCTGTTGTTTCCATGTTGATTTTCTGTCTGAAGGATCTGTCCATTTGTTTCAGTGAGATGCTAAAGACCCCTACTATGGCTGTATTACTGTCAGTCTCCCTCTTTATGTCTGTCAATATTTGCTTTACATATTTAGGTGCTCTTGTGACAAGGGTTATATCCTTTTCTCGGATTGATCCCTTTATTAATGTCCTTCTTTGTCTCCTGTAGTCTTTGTGTGTTTTTTTGTTGTTGTTATTTTTGTTTTTTGTTTTTTTTAGTCTTTGTTTTAAAGTCTATTTTGTCTGATATAAGTATTGCTACCCCAGCTTCTCTTCCGTTTCCATTCACATGAAATATCTTTTCTATCCCTTTACTGTCAGTCTGTATATGTTTTTCAATTTGAAGAGGATCTCTTGTAGAAAGCATATGTATGGGTGTTGTTTTCTTAGCCATTCAACTACCCTATGTCTTTTGATTGCAGCATATACTCCACTTATATTTAGAGTAATTATTGATAACTACATAGTCATTGCTATTTTATTATTCACATTTATGTGCTCTTTCCCCCACCTACCTACCCTTATTCATCTGTTAAACATCCGTTCATATTTCCAAGTGGACAGTGGGCTGCAGGAGCTGAATTATTTTTTCTTTTTTAGGTTTCTTCATCACTCTAGACCTTCGCTCATACTGTTATTTCGTGTTGATTCCTTGCTGCAAAAGGTTAAGATTTAACTCAAACTGCTGCTGCTCTTTCTCACTCTCCTAATTTTTGTACTAGTAGTATCATTATTTTCATACTCTAATTTATTACCTTTATCAGTTTAAATCACTTAAAACTCTAATTTCTCTTCCTTCAATTTCTGATAGACTCTAGTTGACTAGCAACTATGTAAACTACGGTTATCAGTACCTCTACCCTTCCGTCCACTTCTCTTCCCTTTAGCCTTTAGTTCCTAAATTCACATAGTTGAACAGTAATGCTTTCAAGTTGAAGATTCATCTTTTTCTTCTATTTTTGAAAATTAGCAACAATTATCTCTTCAAATATTTTTCCCTCATTTTCTCTAGAATTCTTTTATTTTGCAAATGCTAGCAGACTTAAATTAGTCTCTCAGTCTTTCTTCCATGTCTCATAATTTCTCGTCTATTTTTATCACTTTATCTCCCTGTTGTGTATTCTGAGTGAATTCCTAAAACTATTTTCCAATTCATCAGTTCCATCTTCAACTATTTCCAATGATAATTGTCCACTTATTTAGTCTTTGTTTTTAATTTCATTAACTTTTTTAAGTTTTCCTGTCCAGTTCACTATATTTTCACAATTGAAAAACTAACGTAACTCAGCCATAGATGAAGAAACAGAATATTACCAGTACTCCAGAAGCCATACAATCAGTAATACCTCCCTTGAGTAACCAGCATTCTGACTTCCTAAAACATATATTAACTTTACCCTTTTTTTGTATTATATTTAAATGGAATTGTAAAATACTCTTGTGTCTGAGTTCTTTCACTTTATATTTTTATTCAAGTTGTTACATGTAATTAATGGTTCTTCAGTTTCATGCTATGTAGTATTACATTATGTGATTATATCACTTATTTAGGAAATTTCTATTTAACAATCTATGTCTCCATCGACATTGAATAAAATACGTAATATGGGGCACTTAAAAATAGTGGTGCGATTAACATTTCCAGTAAAATATTGGTTCCTGACCCAGGGTAATATTGAAATTTTTAGAGATCAAGTCACAAAACCAGTAAATATCGTGGTTCTGTTTCTGTTTTTGAGGATTTTTCTTGATTTTCTGTGCTCTAATTCTAGAGAGCAATTAATAATTTGGAAGAGTGAGTGGCAGGGAGTTTTGGACCCTAGTTTTAAGTAGTGAGCCTGTATCCTATAAAGTGATTTTAGTTCCATCATCTGGTAGGAGTCAAATTCCTAGCCACCCCAGCCTACTCACTGATCCAGATTCTGTCAGGTTATGGCTTCAGCCCTGCATATCACTTTGGACTTCTGTCCTATTTGCGGTCCACGCATATGTTTAAATTGTATTTGAGCCCAGTCATTGCTATGTATTTTGTGCCTCAAAGCATGAATTTTCTAAAACATCTTGACCAGAAGTCTTCCTTTGAATCAAGACTGCTGGATTTGGGGGTATATCTTTTTTCCCCCTTTGTTTAAGGTCAGAAAAGTTATTCTTAAAAAAAAAGTTCTTCTATTAGTTCTTTGGCCATTTCCTTTCCTTTTCACTATTATCACCATCTGAGACCTCTAGCAGTTGGATTTGTGACCTCCCTAGATTAATCCTCAATTTCTCTTAATTTTTTAACTCTATTTTTTTCCTTCTTTTTTTATTTTTGGGGGATATTTTCTTGACTTATCTTTAACCTTTTGATGTTTTCTTATTTTATTTGTTTTGTAATGAGCATTTTAACTTTCTTATAATCTGAATGTTCTTTTTCATGGCCTCCTAAATCTTGTTTTATAGCTTTAATATCTTACTGAATTTCTCTGAGAAAAATAATTAGACCTTTTAAAAACTTTCTTCTGTTTCCTGAATTGTGTTTCCTCCTACCTCAGTTATAGATTTGTTTATTTTCTCTTTCATTTTGGAGATTTTCCACATATGTCTGATGTCCTTAATTGTCCATTCATATTTAAGAATTGAGTTGATTGCAGTAGGTTGCTGAATTGAGATTTCTGCTAATCCTCTCCCGAATGATGTAGCTGATGGTAGTTTTATGTACATAAGCAGAACTTGTCAACTGGCAGGCATCTCTTTAGGATGGGTGGGCATAGATCCAGCTATTAGGTTGGAGGCTCCCCCCCAAATGCAAGAATGAAAAATCTATTCAGGGGCACCAAGCCTGTCATAAGTAGTCTTATATCTCCCTGAGTAGTTTCTTTAGTATTATAGAGAAGGTCCCTTCAGATCTCTTTGCTTGCTTGCTTGTTATAGCTGGGGAAAATAATAACCTGCTTGTCCTGTGTAAGGAGACAAGAAAGTGAGGAACTTTCAATAGACAGACTTTGAATGAAACCTTTTATTTATGGTTTCTCATATCTATCCCACATGCTGGTTTTGAGTCATGAATTTCTTGGTGTTTTGCAGAGGAAGATCTGCTCCCATCTCAACATTAGCCCCCTGCGGCATGGTCCCATACTGCAGTTTCCTCCATTTCTGTTCATCTGTCCGCATACTGGCTTTCTTGTTATTTCTTCTAGAAATTTGTTGAACTCGCCCATCTGATATCGATGTAAAAGAAATACAAATGGGAAATAAACCCATAACAATGAAGTTTATTTTTATTTGTATTTCTTTAGTATCGTTTTAATGGGGTCTCCATCGGACTGGAGACACCAAGCTAAAAGGGATAATTACAAAGTTCAGATCACTACTGACAAATGATATAATTATTGAAGATCAGTTAATTCATTCGTCAAACATTTATTAAATATTTTTATGTGCTAGAAAGTGTTCTAATATCAAGAGATACACAAGTGATCAAGACAGATAAGGTTCCTGCCTTTATGGATTTTACATTTTAGTGGGGGAAATGGACATAAAATAGGTAAAGAAATAAATAAGATCGTTTCAGAAAATGATTAAGTAATAGGAAGAAAATACAAGTGTCCTTTCATAGAAATTTACCACTGGAGGGGTATCATGATGTGTTGGGAAAATTTTTCAATGAGGTCCAGGAATGCTGCTTTTATCTTGCTTAAATTTTATTTCCTCAATGTTGGAGGAGAAGAACTTAGCCTTGTGAATATCTGGGTTAAGATTATTCCAAGCAGAAGATGGTACAGATACAAAGGACCTCAGGCAGGATTGAGCTTGGCCTGTTTGAAAAATAGAAAGAAGACCATTGATAAACGTATAATAAACGAGGTGCCTCATAGGAAATGTGCCTCAAGCAATAGGCAAGACCGAGGCCATTTAGGGCCTTAAAAAGAGTTTGAATTTTATTCTAGAGGGCATGGGGAGCCATCAAAAACTTTAACCATGGTATATGGTATATTTTTAACGTTTATAGATCTAGAATATATTTGTAGGTTGAACCTTTGGCATTCTGATGGATTGAATATTAGGGGTAAAGGAAATGAAGGAATCGAGGAGGGTTCCTTTGTTTTTGGCTTAAGTAGTAATTGATCCTATCTAGTTCTATGAATACATTTACTGTGCTGTGGCGATGTGCCCTTGGTGGCTCAGATTTCTGCACAGGCCACAGTGGTCATCACCCCTACTTAGGTTCCAAGATTTCCAGTTTACACTCAAATGCTCAGACATTTTTCAGTATAGCCAGATGGGTGACACCAGGGGGATTTCCAGTCTTAGCAGTATGATGTGCTGGAATTAATCCTCTCCCACCCACCAACCTGTCAGGAGATAACTGAATTTTCAAGCAGCTAGCTACCTGAAAGTCAGGAGATCACTGTTCAGTCCACATAAATGGGAAGATTTTGCCATGTTGCTTGGTCCAGTTTATTAATCTTGCAAGCCTGTACTAGCAAATTCAGATGTATTGAAGGACCAAGCAAGTAATATAAATTATTGAAGTGGGACATAATATAAGTGATTGATGTGGGACAGTGTAAAGGCATTCAAGTTCATTTAAAAACATAACAAAATGGCATGCAGACAATAAAACACTTGTGTAAGTCATATTTAGACTGAAGAAACAATTTCTGCTATCTTTCTCATCTTTCCTACAGTTCTTTGGGGGGGCAGCATATTTTTATTTTTCAAAGTGGAAAGACAGAGGAATTATGTCAGCATTGCGGTGGCATGTTTCTCATTTTTGTCCCCCTCCTCCCTAACAACAAATATTCAACATCCATTCACAAACAGAAGTGCCTGTAGAATCCACCACCATATATCAAGGGACCTGGAAGGAGTCTTGTCTGCTCATGCATTGCATGATAAGCAGACAGACCTCATTCTTGGCTGTAGACCCTGAAGTGACACATTAACCAGCTTCAGTCCCTGTTAACTGAGATCTAGAAGCCCCTGGAGAGCCTGATTTAGACAATCACCCACAGAGAGGAGAATCTTTGTGGAAGTACAGGTTCACAGAAGACCCAGTACTCCACTGGAGCAAAAACATATATGAGTTTAGACACGCTGGAGTGGGAAGTTAGTAAAGACTGGAGGAGGTGGCTGCTACTTCAAATGTGAAGACAGCAATGTAAAACTCAAAGGAACATCAAAAATCAAGGAAACACAACACCACTAAAAGATCACAGTATCTTCCAGTTATCAGATCCAAAGACATGGAGATCTATGATTTACCCGATAAAGAATTCAAAATAGCTGTTATTAAGGAAACTCAATGAACTACAATACAAAACAGAAAAGCAAGTCCATGAAATCAGTAAAACAATACATGAACAAGACAAGTTTGACACTGAGGTATAAGTTTAAAGGAACCAAACAGAAATTATAGAGCTGAAGAATTCGATGAATAAAATGTAACATGTATAAACAGCAGACTTGATGAAGCAGAAGAATCAGTGAAAATGAGGACAGGAACTTTGAGAACAAATGAGGGGAGAAAAATGAGGATATCATCAAAAAGACGAATGTGTAAATTATTGGAGTTCCAAAAGGAGAAGAGAGTGAGAAGCGGGCAGAAAGATTATTTAAAGAAATAATGACTGAGAACTTCCCAAATCTGGGGAGAGATTTGGTTATCCAAATTCATGAAGTTCATAAGTCACCAAACAAAATCAACTTAAAGAAATCCTGTTCTTCCTATTCAACAGTCTTAGCCAGAACAATTAAACAAGGAATAGAAATAGAAAGCATCAAAATTAGAAAGGAAGAAGTAAAATTGTCTCTATTTGTAGATGACATGATTTTATACATACATAGACAATCCTAAGAATGACCCAAAAAACAGTTAAATCTAATAACAAATTCAGTAAGTTGCAGCATACAAAATCAACATATAAAAATCAGTTTTTATTTCTGTATACTAACAATAAATTATCTGAAAAGAAAATAAAGAAAATGTTCCTCTTTGTATCAGCATTAAGACAATAAGATGTCTTAAGATGTATACTTTACCCAAGATATATATACTTAAGATATATACTTTAAATAAGGAGGTGAAAGATCCCTACACTGAAAACTACAAGACATTGAGGAAGGAAACTGAGGAAGACACAAATAAATGGAAAGATATCCTATGTTCATGGATTGAAATAATTAATGTTGTTAAATGTCCATGCTCTCCAAAGCCATTACAGATGCAGTGCAAGCCCTTCCAAGAGTCCAGTGGAACGTTTTTCTTAGATTTGACACCAGAAGTTAAGACAACAAAAGCAAAAATCAGTAAGTGGGATGGCATCAAACAAAAAGCTTCTGTACAACAAATTATATTTAAAATGAAAACCAATCTATGGAATGGGAGAAAATATTTGTAAATCACACATCTGATAAGGGGTTAATATCCAAAATATATGAAGAACTCATAGAACTCAACAGCAAAAAAAAGAAAAGAAAAAAAAAAGACTTTAAAAAATGAGCAAAGGATCTGAATACACTTTTTTTTCCAAAGAAGACATACAGATGGCCAACAGGTACGTGAAAAGGTGTTCAACATCACTAACCATTAGGAAAATGCAAATCAAACCATAATGAGATATCACCTCATGCCTGTTAGAATGACTTTCACTAAAAAGGCAAGAAATACATAGCAAGTGTTGGTAAGGATGTGGAGAAAAGGGAACGCTTGTATAGCCAGTATGGAAAAAAGTATGGCGATTTCTCCAAAAATTAAAAACAGGACTACCAGTAACTCCACTTCTAGGTATATGTCCAAAGGAAATGAAATAACTATTTCAAAAAGATATCTGCACCCCTGTGTTCATTGTGACGTTATTTACAGTAGTAAGGTATGGAAACAACCTAAGTGTCCATCACTAGATGAATGGGTAAAGAAAATGTGGTATGTATATCCAATGGAATATCATTTAGCCATAGAAAAGAAGGAAATCCTGTCATTTGTGAAAACATGGATATACCCTGAGGGCATTATGCTAAGTGAAATAAATCAGAGACAGACAAATACTGTATGATCTCACTTATGTGTATAACCTATAAAAACTAAATTCACAGACAAGAGATCAGATATGTGGTTACCAGAGGTGTGGGGAATGGGGAAATTGAGTGAAGGTGGTCAAATGGTACAAACTTCCAGTTACAACATTAATAAGTACTGGGGATGTAACATAAAATATGGCCATAGTTAACACTGCTATATAGTATGAAAGTTCCTAGGAGAATAAATCCTAAAAGTTTTCATAACAAGGAAAAGAAATTTTTGGTAGTATACGAGGTGATGAGTGTAATCTAAACTCATTGTGGTAATGATTTCACAATACATATATGTTTAGTCATCTTAAACTTAGTATATACTGCGTGTTATATGTCAATTACTTTTCAATAAAACTGAAAAAGAAAAAAGGAATCCTCTCTTAGAAACTTTATAATAAAACTGTCAAAAACCTCCGTAAGACCATCAGTGAATTTCTCAACAGAAATTCTACAAGCCAGGAGAGAAAAAGATGATATATTCAAAGTTGGTTGTTTTTTTTTTGGGGGGGGGGGGGAACTGCCAACCAAGACCCAGCAAAATTTTCCTGGAGAAATGAAGAAGAGATAACACGTTTCCAGACAAATAAAAGATGATTTACCACAAATGCTGAAAGCAGTTTTTCAAGTTGAAATGCTGATTAGTAACATGAAAATACACAAAAGGAAGTATATAATCAAATTCAGAATATTCTAATACTTAATTGGTGGCGTGTTAACTCTAGTATAAGACAATAATATTAAAATCCTGGAGTTAAAGTACAAGAGTATTAAAAATAACGGTAGCTACTGCAATTTGTTAATGAATACACAGTATAAAAATAGGTAAAATGTGACATAAAAAACCATAAGGGTGGAAGAGTGAGAGAGTAGAGCTTTTGTATATGATCAAAGTTAAGTTGTTTCAGTTTAAAATAGACTTACATCTATAAGATGTTTTATTTAAAGTCTCATGGTAATCGCAAAGCTAAAACTTATAATAGATTTACAAAAGATAAAGAGATAGGAATCAAAGCATTCTGTTATGGAAAATCATCATTTTGTAAAGGAAGGCAGCAAGAGAGGAAGACAGGAGTCTGAGAGAACTACAAAACAGCCAGAAAACTGAATAAGATAGCATTAGTAAGTCGCTACCTACATACAGTACTCTAAATATAAATGGATTAAATTCTCCAAACAAAAGGTGTAAAATAGCTGAATGGATAAAATAATATTACGTACTAAACGGTATGCTGCCTATAAGAGACTCACTTCAACTTGAGGGAAACGCAGGCTTAACGTTTAGGAATGGAAATAGATACCGTGTTTCCCCGAAAATAAGACCGAGTCTTATATTAATTTTTGCTCCAAAAGACACATTACGACTTATGTTCAGGGGATGTCATCCTGAAAAATCATGCTAGGGCTAATTTTCCGGTTAGGTCTATTTTCGGGGGAACACTGTATTCTATGCAAGTAAAAACCAAATGAGAACAGCAGTAGTTACACTTATATCAGCTAAGATAGACTTAAGCCAAAAACAGTACCTAGAGATGAAGAGGTCATTATATAATGAGAAAGGGGTCAATTCATCAAGGAGATGTAATTATCATAATTATATATACACCCAACATTGGAACACCTAAATATACTATATTTTGCTGTGTATAATGTGCACTTTTTTGCTCAAATTTGTGAGGGAAAAATAAGGATGTGCATTATACATGGGTAGTACTAACTCAGTACCTACATAAATGTTTTTAATTATTTTATTTATGCTTATGAGTTAAAAGTGTAACTCTAGAAATCAATAACAATATCCATATGCAAAATAATACCCTGGAATACAATAATTGGTTTTGTTGAACTTATCATGAACTTGCAATGACGAAGAGTTCTTGGCCTCCTATGAGCAAATATCATAAATTTGTTACTGGTACATAAAATTTCTTATACCTTGTATTTGTTCTTGTGTTTCATAATTATTTGTTTTGTAAAATTTCTTGTACTATAATGTGTTAAAAAAATAAATGCTAAAATTCCTTTATAATACAAAAAACAAGAGCTAAATGTAAACAAATAAAACCTTGAATTAAAAAATTACAACGAAAGATTTTTTTCCCCTGAAAGTTTGGGCCTAAAACGTGGGTGTGCATTGTAAAATACGGTACATACGTATTTTGTCATTAAACCTTAAGGGACTTTAATATTCTGCTTCATACAATTTTTAAAAATATCATTTCTAATAAGCCAGTGCTTGTGTTACACATAAAATGTTTATGATCTCTCTTCACATGTGTATCTAAAAGTCTTAGATTTTACATAGTATCGGCTTACCTTCGTAGTAGAATCTGTAACAGTTAAGTGGTCTGGGTGAGAAGTGGACTTGACTGGAAAGAGTAGGTTTGTCTTCCTGTTTAGCTGTGTATTGAGCTATCAAAATCACTAATACTGGAGAAAACACCGAAAGGGTTTTCCTTAGATGAAAACACATTTCACTGTATCACTGTATATTTTTTCAGGGCTATTTACAAATATTTTCTAATGTTCACGTCTATTTAATATAGGTCCCTCTTTACAAAGGAGGAAACTGAAGGGGAAAACATGGTAAACTTCAAAAGGGGTCATAGTCCTTAATGACAGGAAAAATCTTCATGTTTTAGTTAAAAACCTTAGCCAACTATGGCCCAACTGAAAAATCTGGCAATCCTTTAATTTCTAGGAGAACCACTGATTGAGCCTAACAGAGTAAGTAGATATTATCAGTCAGCTATTGTGGTGTATAGGAAACAGTTTGTTGTGAGGTTTGTTTACTTAATAGATGGTTTTGAGGATTTTTTGTTATTTGGGAGGTCTTGGTTTTTTTAGTATTGGGGCCAGGGATCCATTGAGGATGGTATTTTGTAATGAATTGAGACAAATGCAATTATTTGTCTTTGTCAAAACTCATTCATGGCAGTTTGCAAATGTATCTTCTTAAAATATGTCGTTGAAACATTAGGGTATGTTTTAGTGCCATGTACTTTTTCAAAGTGTACTTAACTTACTAGTTTTAAATACACCCAAATCAAAGTTAATTACTTGGAAGAGGGAAATTTAGATAATGTAGTAATTACTATGTAGAGAAATTTTGTAAAACTCAAATGTGTCTATTTTGATGATCTTTAAGATGTATTTCCTACAAAGTACTAAATAAATTTTGCGATTGGTATCAATTTTCATATTAGCAACAAAATGTATTCTTTTTTGCTGCCAGGTTTCTTAACCTGGCAAGGAAAGGCTTATCTAGAAATAAACATTATTTTGTGTTTCGTTTTCACATAGATCTCTCCAACTAGTGGATTCTCTAGAGTTCATTTTACAGCATGCTATCTGCCGTGTTTATTTACACTCTCTGGCAGGCTACAAAGGTTTGTGGCATTTCCTAGTGAGAAACAGCTCCATGACCAATGTAAATGATCTGCCCACTGCCCCTTCCTGGTTTGGATGTCTTTTCTAGCAAGACACAGTTGCAAGAAGTGAGCCAGAGAGGTCATTAAGGAAGAATATGTCTGCATCTCTTGTTTCCAGAAGTTTTACTGTATATTAATTAAAGAACTTTTGTTACTGAATTTATTTTAGGAGACTTGTTAGATGTTATGGTCACTGATGAAGAATCAGCTTAAGGGAAAAAAATGTGTAATGTCTTACAACATAATATGACAAGATTTCCTACTCAGCACTTAAAAAGACCTGTGTCCCTTGAGATATATGAGAGGTCACATTGTCCTCATTTGTAGTTTGTTTGTAGTTGCTGAGAATTCCCACAGTCATTTCTTCCCCTCTTTTTGATTCACTGGAAAGCTCAGAGCCCTGATATGTGTATGATTTAATTATTGTAGTTTACCTTGACCTCCAGCTGCCATGCTCACATTTTAAACACATCAGGTTGTGTACAGTCCAGTCATTTCAATGACTTGGGAAGGTGTGAAGAGGTTAATGAGCTAAACTCCATATTTTCTTTTGGCCTGTTTTTTATTGTAAAGGAGTGCAGTAGAGCACTGTAGTGTTTTTGTTGTTGTTGTTGGCCGCAAAACAACAATTAATCAAGTCAGTCTTTCTTGAATAAAAGTAAATTTGCCTCAGTTGTATCTCAAAGGATCAGGGCATTGGAGTCAGTTCTGTGCTCGCAATAGTCACAACACTTCTTTTTCCCCAGGGTTTCTACAAAAAAAAGCATAAAACAACATTAGTATGTGACTGGCCTATGGCAGGGAGGCTTTAGTAAATCCAAAATAAGACTGATTAGGATTGATAGTTTTTTGTCTAGCTAAAAACTGTTTGGCATCTCGGCTTAAAAGTAGTTCCTTTTGATAAATAAGCATGTGATTTCTTTTGTTTATTTGTTTTAGCGACTCTAAGCATTTGATCCAAAGAGTTGAGAATATAAAAGAAAGCTTGGTAAAAGATAGTATACTTAGGGGACTGGCCAGTGGCTCAGGCGGTTGGAGCTTGGTACTCCTAACTCCAAAGGCTGCCGGTTCGATTCCCACACGGGACAGTGGGCTCTCAACCACAACGCCGTCTGTTCAAATCCCACAAGGGATGGTGGGCTGCGCCCCCTGCAGCTAAGATTGAACACGGCACCTTGAGCTGAGCTGCCTCCTGGATGGCTCAGCTGGTTGGAGCGTGTCCTCTCAACCACAAGGTTGCCGGTTCAACTCCTGCAAGGGATGGTGGGCTGTGCCCCCTGCAACTAACAATGGCAACTGGACCGCAAGGGGAAAAAAAAGACAGTATACTTAGAGCTTAATGTAAAAATCCCTTAGGAATTTGACAATCAACATAACCTTTCCAACTGGTTATATTTACAGTTTTCCTAAACAAGAGCATGGAACTATTGCCAATCTTGGTTTAAAATGTAAGTGATATTTACCTACTCGTAAATCGTACTGATTGCAGCGTAGGCCTCCAAGCCCAGAGAATGTCCTTGTGATTTGTCCCCAGGATCACTCTAACTTGGGTTCTCTAGAGGTAAACCAGGTTCACAGTCCCTTGCTTTGTTGTTTTAGGCACTAAAAGGTGCTCTTCATGGTTTATGCATTTTAAAGCCTGAGAAAAGGACTGAGAGGGAAATTTGACATGAGGAACATTATATTCTTAAGTGGGTAAATAAAGTCAGGGAAAAACCGAGGACAAAGGAGAAAAGAGGATGGGATGCATTTGTTTATTCTATCGTTGTGTCACCATAATAATTCACTCAGAAGGGATGCACTTGGAATTGAGTATTTAGTGCTAAAATGGACAGGCTTGGGCAAGTGCAGGCCAGCACTGAGAAACTGGTGGGTTGAGACCTATTGTGTTTTTTAAGCGATTCCAGGGCTGTGCAGGTGTCCTGATTTAAAAGCTGCTTCTTGAGTCAGGAAATTGTATCTTGTTCTGAGGTTTACTGTAATAAAGTACACAGTCCTAGGGGATGGTGCTGCTGGCTCCATGAATCACTTTACAAGCTAGCTGTACTGACCCAAACGCTATGATTTATTTATGCCATACCAGAGCAGGAATGGCAAATATGTAAGCCACACATGGTCTCTGGGATGGGTCTTTAACTGGGAAACTGCCATAAATCCATACAGTGAGATAGGGCAGAACAAACCGCAGTTCATGTCGTGTCCAAGAGATCTCTGTACAGGGACGTCCCATACTAGAACTGGTTACAAGTTCAGCAAACTTGATGGAATGTATCCTTGGGCTTTTTGTGTGATGTGTTCTGGTCTATCCAGTCTTTGCTTCATTGCTTACAGATCTGAAAAATAGCTCTGAAATGTAGTATAGTCCTGTTGTCACTGATGTTTTTTCTCTGTATTTAGACCTCTAAAGGAGAATTGACTTGAACGTGTTAGATGGTTTACCCATAAGTTTTTCAAGCAATGGGGGATGGGGGAATGGAAAATAAAGCATTGGACTACTAAGCCAATGTTTAGTCACCTTTTTTTGTATCTAAGCTTATGATGCCAGTATTGCAATAAGATTAGAATTCTGCCTAGCTGTTTAGATTTGGCGCCCCAGCACTGATAAACAGAGTCTATTCGAATTGTACTTTGGATTTATATGGGTAGTCAAATATTGAGCGAAAATGGACAACATAATTAATTTTTCATTTTTCAGTTTATGTTTTCATTTTTTATTTCCATCCTTCTACCCTCCCTGCCCTTTGGCAACCATCAGTTTGTTCTATATATCTGTGCACCTATTTCTGTTTTGTTTTTAAACTCCACATATAAGTGAGATCATACGGTATTGTCTTGGTCTGTCTGACTTATTTCACCTAGCATAATACCTTCTAGATCCATCCATGTTGTCACAAATGGCAAGATTTCATTCTGTTTTATTGGTGAGTAATATTTGTGTGTGTGTGTGTGTGTGTGTGCGCGCGCGCTCACGTGCACACCACATTTTCTTTATCCATTCTTCTATTGATGGACATATAGGTTGCTTCATATCTTGGCTATTACTAGTAATGCTGCAATGAACATAGGGGTATATATAGCTTTTCAAATTAGTGTTTTTGTTTTCTTTGGATAAATACCCAGAAGTGGAATTGCTGGGTCATGGTAGCCCTACTTTCAATTTTTTGAGGAATTTCCATACTGTTTTCCAACGTGGCTGCACTAATTTTTAATCCCATCACAGCATATGACGGTTCCCTTTTTCCGCATCCTCACTAACACTTGTTTGTTGATTATTGATGGTAGCCATTCTGACAGGTGAGAGCTAATATCTCATTATGGTTTTAATTTGCATTTCTCTGATGATTAATGATGTTGGGCTTCTTTTCATCTGTCTATTGGCCAGCTGTATGCCCTCTTTGGAGAAATGTCTATTCAGGTCCTCCACCCACTTTTTACTTGGATTGTTTGGGGTTTATTGGTGTTAAGTTTTATGAGTTCTTTATAAATTTTAGATGTTAACCCTTTACCAAATGTATCATTTGCAAATATCATCTCCAGTGCAGAAGGTTGTCTTTGCAGTTTTTTTGATGATGTCGTTCGTTGTGCAAAAGCTCTTCAGTTTGATGTAGTTTTATTTATTTTTCTTTTGTTTCCCTTGCCTGAGGAGACAGATCCAGAAAGATATTGCAAAGAGTGATGTCAAAGAGCTTACTGCCTATGCTTTCTATTAGGAGTTATTTTCTACTAGTTCTGTTAGTTTCAGGCTCTAACATTTAAGTCTTTAATCCATTTTGAGATTTTTGTTTTGGGGGGATTTTATTGTATATGGTATAAGAATGGTATAAGAAATTGGTCCAGTTTCATTTTTTTTGCATATATCTATCCAGTTTTGCCAATACTTATTGAAGAGACTGTCTTTACCCCATTGTATTCTTGTCTGTTAGACTAATTAACCATATAAGCAAGGATTTATTTCTGGGCTGTTTATTCCATTGATCTATATCTGTTTTTATGCCATTACCATACTGTTTTGAATATTGTAGCTTTATAGTATAGTTTGATGTCAGGGAGCATATCTCCCTCTTCATTCTTTCTCAAGATTTCTTTGATATTCTTTGGTGGTTCTATATAAATTTTAGGATTAATTTTAATTCTGAGAAGAATGCTATTGGTATTTTGGAGTACAGGTCTTTCACCTCTTTGGCTAAATTTATTCCTAGGTATTTTATACTCTTTGATGCATTTATAAATGGAATTGTTAATTTCTTCTTCTGATCATTCATTTATTGGTGTATAGAAACACAACAAATTTCTCTATATTGATTTTGTATCCTGAAACTTTACTGAAGTCATTTATCAGTTATAATAGTTTTTTGGTGGAGTGTTTAGTATTTTTTATATATAGTATCGTGTCATCTGCCAAATAATGAGAGTTTTACTTCTTACTTTCCAGTTTGAATGCCTTTTATTTCTTTGCTTTGTCTGCTGTGGCCAGGACTCCAATACTATGTTGAATAGAAGTGGTGATAGTGGGCAACCTTGTCTTGTTCCTGATCTTAGAGGAAAGGCTTTCAGTATTTCATCATTGAGTATGATATTAAATGTGGGTTTGTCACATACGGCCTTTATTGAGAGTTTCTATCATAAAAGTATGTAGAATTTTGTCAAATGCTTTTTCTGCAACTATTGAGATGATTATATGGTTTTTAGCCTTTATTTTGTTAATGTGATACATCACATTGATTGACTTATGGATGTTGAACCATCCTTGTGTCCTTGTGTTGAATCCCACTTGGTCATGGTCTATGTCCTTTTAATGCATTATTGAGTCCAGTTTGCTAATATTTTGTGGAGAATTTTTCATCTATGGTTATGAAGGATGTTGGCCTATAATTTATCTGGTTTTAGTATCAGTGTAATGCTGGCTTCATAAAATGAGTTTGGAAGTTTCCTTCCTTTTCAATTTTTTAAAATAGTTTAAGAAAGATGGGTATTAATTCTTCTTTGAATGTTTGGTAGAATTCACCTGTGAAGCCGTCTGGTACTGTACTTTTATTTATTGGGAGTTTTTTTTATTACTGCTTCAATTGCATTGCTAGTAATTGGTCTGTTTAGATTTTGTATTTCCCCTGGTTCGGTCTTGGAAAGTTACTTATTTCTAGAAATTTATCTATTTCAAATTTTTTGGTATATAATTGTTCATAGTATTATTTAATGGTTCTTTGTATTTCTGTGGTGTTAGTTGTAACTTCCCTTTTATTTATGATTTTATTGATTTGGGCCCTTGTTCTTTTCTTCTTGATGAGTTTGGCTAAAGATTTGTCTGTTTTATTTATCTTTTCAAAGAAGCAGCCTAGTTTTGTTGATCTTTTCTATTGATTTTGTAATTTCTATTACATTTGTGTCTGCTCTGATCTTAACTATTTCCTCCCTGTGTTTACTCTGGGTTTTGTTTGTCCTTCTTTTCCTATTTCTTTTAAGTGGGTTGTTTATTTGCAAGTTTTCTTATTTCTTGAGGTAGGCCTGTATAGCTAAGAACTTCCCTCTTAGTACTGCTTTTGCGGCATCCCATAAATTTTGAAAAGCTGTGGTTTGATTTTCATTTATTTCAAGATAGTTTTTGATTTCTTGTTTGATTTTCTCTTTTATCCATTGGTTGTTTACTAGCATGTTTAAATGCTTGATATGATTTCAATCTTCTTGAATTTATTGAGGCTTGTTTTGTGGCCTAATATGTGATCTATCATGAAGACTGTTCCATGTGCACTAGAACAAAATGTATATTCCACAGTTTTTGGATGAAATGTTTTATAAATGTCTGTTTTCTATCTTGTCTAAAGTGACATATAATGCCATTATTTCCTTATTAATTTGCTGTCTGGATAATTTATCCATTGATGTGAGTAGGGTATTAAAATCTACTATTGTATTACTCTAGATTTCTCTTTTATGTTTATTAATAATACCTTTATGTATTTAGGTGCTTCTATGTTAGGTGTTTGGATATCTACAATTGTTATACTTTCTTCTTGGATTGACCCCTTTATGATTATGTAATGCCCTTCTTTGTCCTTTTTAACATTTTTTGTTTTGAAGTCTATTTTGTCTGATATAAGTATTGCTACTCTGGATTTCTTTTTGTTTCTATTGGCATGGAATATATTTTTCCATACCTTCA